>NW_027362062.1:1142500-1187500 GCF_039654945.1 Dendrobates tinctorius | reverse complement strand
GCACCGCGCTCTGCTCACTGTGTAGTGGCCGCTTTCGGGTACCGAAGCTCGCACCGCTCTGCTCACTGTGTAGTGGCCGCCTTCGGGTACCGAAGCTCGCACCGCTCTGCTCACTGTGTAGTGGCCGCCTTCGGGTACCGAAGCTCGCACCGCTCTGCTCACTGTGTAGTGGCCGCTTTCGGGTACCGAAGCTCGCACCGCTCTGCTCACTGTGTAGTGGCCGCTTTCGGGTACCGAAGCTCGCACCGCTCTGCTCACTGTGTAGTGGCCGCTTTCGGGTACCGAAGCTCGCACCGCTCTGCTCACTGTGTAGTGGCCGCTTTCGGGTACCGAAGCTCGCACCGCTCTGCTCACTGTGTAGTGGCCGCTTTCGGGTACCGAAGCTCGCACCGCTCTGCTCACTGTGTAGTGGCCGCTTTCGGGTACCGAAGCTCGCACCGCTCTGCTCACTGTGTAGTGGCCGCTTTCGGGTACCGAAGCTCGCACCGCTCTGCTCACTGTGTAGTGGCCGCTTTCGGGTACCGAAGCTCGCACCGCTCTGCTCACTGTGTAGTGGCCGCTTTCGGGTACCGAAGCTCGCACCGCTCTGCTCACTGTGTAGTGGCCGCTTTCGGGTACCGAAGCTCGCACCGCTCTGCTCACTGTGTAGTGGCCGCTTTCGGGTACCGAAGCTCGCACCGCTCTGCTCACTGTGTAGTGGCCGCTTTCGGGTACCGAAGCTCGCACCGCTCTGCTCACTGTGTAGTGGCCGCTTTCGGGTACCGAAGCTCGCACCGCTCTGCTCACTGTGTAGTGGCTGCTTTCGGGTACCGAAGCTCGCACCGCTCTGCTCACTGTGTACTGGGTGCTCTCGGGTACCGAAGCTCGCACAGCTCTGCTCACTGTGTACTGGGTGCTCTCGGGTACCGAAGCTTGCACAGCTCTGCTCACTGTGTACTGGGTGCTCTCGGGTACTGAAGCTTGCACAGCTCTGCTCACTGTGTACTGGGTGCTCTCGGGTACTGAAGCTTGCACAGCTCTGCTCACTGTGTACTGGGTGCTCTCGGGTACTGAAGCTCGCACCTCTCTTCTCACTGTGTAGAGGGTGCTCAAGCTTGCACAGCTCTGCTCACTGTGTAGTGGCTGCTCTTGGGTACATAAGCTCGCACAGCTCTGCTCACTGTATTGTGGCTGCTCTCGAGTACTTAAGCTCAGATCAACTCACTTCAATGGAAGATGAGCTGCAGCATCAGTAAGGCTAAGTGCACACATAGCAGAAAATTTCTGCTTGAAAACCTGAATCCCTTCACAGAAACAGCACCTATTTTTCGCTGGAGTTGTTTGCGCGTTTTTGATGCGTTTTTTTCCGCAGCGGTTTGAAAACGCATGGAAGAAACCAAAACCGTGGAAAAATCTGCAAGATTAATTACCATGCTGCGTTTTTTACCGCGATGCGGTTTTTTCGCGGTAAAAAAAAAAAACGCATCAATGTGCGCAAAAAGTGGAAAAAGGCATAGAAATGACTGGGAAGCTTATTTTTAGCGGTTTTATAGTGAAAACCGCGGTAAACACCGTTAAAAAAAACGCTGTGTGTGAACACAGCCTAAAATGTTCCTAGCCCACAATAATGAAGTATAATTGTTGTCTGTATACATTAGTTGAAATTTAGATGAATCTATAAATTTAGAGATATACTAAATATGCATTGGCAAAGCCTAATGCGTTGGATTTTAGCATTCACAATCCTTCGTATATAATTATCCTCTCATTCTGAAATAAATATGCAAGCTCAGCTGCTTAGGAAGGTCGTCAGAACTAGACATTGAATATGCATGAAGAGCTCAAGTATATTATTAAGCAACACAGTAAGGAGGGAAAAAAAAGCCCCCAAGAAAAGGGAGGGTTCACAGATACACAAATTGTTATATGGATACTCACCTTACCACCTATCCGGACCTGAGCTTGAAGTTTCGCTAGTTTTTCTTGATTCATGGTGAACCTAAAAATGAAATCAAATTAAACAAAAAAAAAAAATCATGTACAGACTAAACATCTCTATAAATGACAGCTACCCGTGAGCACAATACATAAGTAGCTCATGTAGAGCAATTAAAGGCCAATTGCCATCTTCTGGCGCTTCTAGCGCCGCTCCGTCCTCACATGGATCAGGTGACTGGAACCGTCACTAGTCAGATCACTACAACATCTTGTGTAGCACACAAGTCACTTTCTCTATGCAAGACTTAGAACAAGGACCTCACACTTAGGCCGTGGTCACACTTGCGAGAAACTCGCACGAGTCTCGCATCTCAATACCCGGCACTCGGGACCGGTGTGCACAGCTGCACTGAAATACATGCAGCCGCACACTCTGGTCCCGAGTGCCGGGTATTGAGACGCGAGACTCGTGAGTTTCTCACAAGTGTGACCCCGGCCTTACGCCAATGTTCCGAGGTGTGAGCAGGAAAGAGAAAGCTGCAGTCACATGATGCAAGAAAGGGACCAGAGAAGCGCTGGAAACATCAGAGGACGTGCAACCTGGACGTATTTTACTACAGAAAATCAAATGTCATGTTCTAGGCAGCAAATGCTCTGCTTACACAGGATTATGTACTGCCCAGAACAGTGATTATTAAGCAAGCTAAAAAATAACTTAACAAGCAGAATGCTGAGTGAGTGATTGCCAGGCTGAATATAGGTTGCAATTATTGCAGACCTATCAAAGTGTCATTGTCTGGAAACCTTTAAGCATCTCTTTATAGAGCAATTAAAAGTAATGCACAAATCCCAAGCTACAAACTTGCCAGCGTCACCCAGCCTATCTAACCCTGCTCCACCCAGAGGAGATTTTAATGTAGAGTGGATACATGACGCTAGCGGTGGGAAATATCCAGGATTTATTTCATCCAGACGTCAGGTAATCACTTTGCTCTTTGCAGAAAAGGCAAAATGCTGTAGAAAAGAAAAGCAAATGGCAGGGAGCAGATAAAAATGGAAGCACCACATCAGCATTTCTCAATGGCCAGGGGTCAAAGAGCGGTCACTACTACCGCCTGGGAGGATCACATTTTCATGACAGAGGAACTGAAGGGCAACTAAACTTAGGGTCTAATCAGACAGTGCGGAAGAAACTGCATAAGAGCCGAATGTTGTTGCAGTTTTACTTGTGAAATGTGTTTAATGCACTTAGCTGTAAAAAAAAAGCAACAAAAACCACATGTAGTTGTGACTGCACTTAAAAAGAAACTTTCAATGTTATAACTACACGGTAATTGTTGTCGTGAGGCAAAAAAAACAAATCGATTAATGGGGAGCGCAAGCTAAAGAGTACAGAGAAGTATGCAAGTCCATGCACCACTTGGCTCGAAGTACGTGCATTTCAAACCACTCATTTAAGAGATATAGTTGGAGGTCTCCGGATCAAGACAGCCACGGATAAAAATTAATCAAGGGTGGCCATGACACATCTAAAAGGTTTATTTGCCCTTTATATGTTAGGGTATGGCAACAGTGCAGTAACCAAACCTGCCAACCCGTGGTCGCATTATTGTGATAAGATCATGTACAAGTTGTCCACTGCGGAGGCAACAACGTAAAGATGTCTGCTGTCCACAGATCAGGTAATCCTTACAAGTCACATCATGGAGCAGATCATCCGGAATGAAGCACTAGATAATAAACTATATATAGCCGATTGCGAGAACTGCCGTGCATGTGATCGCTGGGGACATCTCCGGTGATCATCTTCGCCAAAGGCATCCTGATGTAGCAGGGCTGGACTCGTTGTGTGACAGTATGTATATCTTCTCGGCGGACAGGTAAGGATATTGATGCTTTTTTTTTATTTTAATTCTCTTCCAGGAGACAAGGGTGTCTGTGGACTAAGCGATGCAGTAAGTATGGTTTAATTAAGACCTATTAAAAAGGAGTCTGTGTGATTATTCTGTCTTTATTTAGACGCTTCTCCATTACCAAGCCGTGGGCTTGAAGTTACCTGACAATACAAAGGTGACATCAACCCCACAAGTACTACCCCACTTGCCACCGCTACAGGGCAAGTGGGAAGAGCCAGGTAAAGTGCCATAATTGGCACATCTTTGGATGTGCCAATTGTGGGGTGACTGCGGGCTGCTATTTTTAGGCTGGTGAGGGCCAAAATCCATGGGCCTTGCCAGCCTAAGAGTACCAGGCTGCAGCTGTCTTTTTCCTTGGCTAGTTAAAAATAAGGGGACCCCACGGTATTTTTTTTTTTTGAGGGGATCCCACAATTTTTGCTAACCATCCAAGGTAAGCAGACTGCTGCGGCCTGGTATTATCAGGCTGGTAAGGTTCATTGATATTGGATTCTTACCAGCCTGAGAATACCAGGCCACAGCTGTCTGCTTCACTCTGGCTGGTTAACAACTATAGGGGGACCCCATGCTATTTTTTTTTATTTACTATGTATTAAAAAGGAGGGGGCCCTCTCTGTGCTTTCCTCCACATCCTGTGTCATGTACTTCCGGCTGTGTCACAAGATTCACCATTATTTAAATTAGTACACGGGCCTAGTAAGCTGCGTTCCCGCACTTAATATGCATATGACTAGGAAGATAATGCGGTTTTACTGCATCTAGTGAAAGTGTATGGGAAATTTACGCAGCGGAGAATAAGCGACTCTGCTACATAAATTGACATGCTGCAGTCTGGAAAGATGCGCCACATGTCTGTCTCTGTGGGTGAGCCGCGGGCGTCGGTGCACGCATAGTGGGCATGGGATTTCTTGAAATCCCGTCTATGCTGTAACAGCTGGGCACTACAGGTTGGATGCTGCAGATGTACGCAGCATCCAACCAGCAGCATTTACTTACCGTGTGCACAAACCCCAATATATCTGCATACAGGAAGTCAGTTTTTTTTGCCTTCCCAGAAACCAACTTTCAATTAGTTTTTATTTCAAGTGACAGAAAAAAATGCAAGCAATGAAAAAAACATCAAAAACGCAGGCGACCTGCCAGTGATTTCAGGTGTAGATTTCACCTGCGTCAAATCCTGAGCCATTCCAAACCCAAAAGGTATGTTCCCACGGTCAGTAAACGCTGCGGGTTAGATGCTGCGTACATCCGAGGTGTCCAACCTGCAGCGGCCATATGCTACAGCATAGTGGATGGGATTTGAAGAAATCCCATCTTTACTATGCGTGCACGGACGCCTCCGGCTTCCCTGCGGAGACGCACATGCAGCGCGCCTTGCCAGACCACAACATGTCTATTTATGTTGCGGATATGCAAGTGACTAGGAATGAACACATGCGGAATCACCTGCGTTGAAAAGCCGGCAGCGCTTTGGACGCAGCGGACATGTGCTGCGTTCAAAGCGCTGCTGGTTACTGACCGTGGGGACATACCCTAAGAATTGTGTAGGAGAGGACTTCCACTACAGATAGTCATATCAGAGGATGTCTGGGCCACACTAAGTCCTTGTTAGAAAAAGGTTTTCAATCTCCGATCTAGGTTATCGAGAGGTCCTGACTCTTCCGTGGCAGCAGATGTCAAGAGAAAATTGTTATTCTGTTGGATATTAACATGCTGTGTCCTGTTCTCTCAGGAGATAAGCAGAAATGAGAGTTGTCTTCTGGCGGTTAACTCCCTCTATCCCCAATGTAACATGTACGATCCTTGGGTGCATGCTAATGGGGAAGTCAGGAGGAACAGTTGTCAGATGAACAGGAAAAGCTATTGCTACAAGTTGCTTGTTAAGACCCTTTTACATGGTCATTATGATGACCAGTGTAAAAAAAAAAACAAAAAAAAACGAAAACCAACCAACAAAAGGGAAACATTCTAATTTGGCATGATTGATGTCGGCAGCACATTGCCCCATGTTAACAAGGGACAAACAATACAGAAACAGTATGAAGACGGAACAATTGCAGTTATGATCCTTTTGTCCCAGCTTGTGACTGGTATGTTACCCATCCCCACGTTATTGGCAGAAACAGCTTTAGAGCAACATGCAATGAAAACTGCTAACTTTGCTGCTTGGCAAAGGAAGAAATCTGGAATCAGATTTTTTTTTTTTTTTTTTTCACAATATGGACGGGATGTTGTGAAGCACCATCCACATTGATGTTACTGTAGCCTGTGGCAGGAATTTCCTCCTGGTCATTCCACTGCACCAATTACCTAAGGGGATGCACATTAGCATAGAAATTAGTGGAACTATTCACGCATCCACATTAACGAATCCAGATCTGCCAAACGTTATGTACTATCCTGACCCTTTGCCCAGGGTCACACTTGCGAGAAACTCACACGAGTCTCAATACCCGGCACTTGGACCGGAGCGCACAGCTGCACAGAAATACATGCAGCCGCACACTACACGTGCAGCTCCAATTCTTTGGAATGCACTTCCCAGGTCAATACGATTAGTCCCCAATCCCCACAATTTTAAGCGTGCCCTGAAAACACATTTATTCAGACTGGCCTATCGCCTCAACACATTAACCTAATCTATCCCTGTGTGGCACAGCCAAAAGTTTTACCATAACCAGATTTCCCGCATCATGTTCCCACATGCTTTATGCATCCATTAGCCCTCTGTGTCTGTACTGTCACACACACACATTATGGCTGGTCCATACAATCAGGGCAACTGTTACCACCCACCTTTCGTGTCTACCTCTTTCCTCATAGACTGTAAGCTTGCGAGCAGGGCCCTCTTTCCTCTTGGTATTTGTTATAATCTATGTGATTATTGTTATGCTGTAATGTCTATTGTCTGTACAAATCCCCTCTGAAATGTAAAGTGCTGCGGAATATGTCGGCGCTATAAAAATAAAATTTAGTATTATTATTATTATTATTAAGGTCCCGAGTGCCGGGTATTGAGACACGAGACTCGTGCAGGTTTCTCACAAGTGTGACCCCGGCCTTTTACTGCAGATCGACTCAATCTACAAGGCACTGTAAGGCTACTTTCACACTAGCGTTGTGCGACACACGTCGCAATGCATCGTTTTGGAGAAAAAACGCATCCTGCAAAGTTGCCCGCAGGATGCGTTTTTTCTCCATAGACTTGTGTTAACGACGCATTGTGACGTATGGCCACACGTCGCATCCGTCGTGCGATGGATGCGTCGTGTTTTGGTGGCCGCGACGCACACAAAAACGTTACATGTAACTTTTCTTGTGTGTCGCGACCGCCATTTTCGACCGCGCATACGCGGCCGAAACTCCGCCCCCTCCTCCCTGGACATTACAATGGGGCAGCGGATGCGTTGAAAAACTGCATCCGCTGCCCCCCCGTTGTGCTAAACTTTCGCAACGTGCGACGCTACGTCGTTCCGACGCAGGGCGACGTGCGTCGCACGACGTTAGTGTGAAAGTAGCCTTAATAACCAGACAGAACAAGGAAACCACCAGCTTGTAATGAATTAATGTTCTGTCCGCAAAACTGGCGACAGTTGTCCGAATGTCCCTTAAAAGTGCACCCATCCTCAGGCCGGACACATGACAGATCCCAGGAATCGCCTATGGAAACGTGTTGCCCTATTATAATACCCAAAAATTATGTAGTGAGTGGTCTACGGCGTCAGTGACATACAGGGGTGCTGATGCCGTCGAGGGGAAGACCCGCAGCTAGTCTAGACATATCCAATCTTGAACATGTGAAACTGGTGTTATGCGGGTAGCAGTTTTGGGATCCCCACTCATCAGGTGAATGAAGGTTCATATATAATACATGTGGCTCAGTGGTTAGCACTGCTGCTTAGTCCTGGGTTTAAATCCCAAGGACAACATCTGCAAGGTGTTTGTATGTTCGCCCCTTGTTTGCGTGGGTTTCCTCCAGGTTCTCCCGTTTCCTCCCACACTCCAAAGACTTACTGATGGGGAATGTAGATTGGGAGCCCCAATGGGGACAGCGATGCGGATGTCTAAAGCGGTGCAGAACAGCGCTAACTAAGGCCTCTTTCACACATCAGTATTTTTGATCAGTATTTGTATGCCAAAACCAAAAATGTCTCCAAAATAAGGAACAGGAGTCAGTCTTTCAATTATATTTTTTTCTCGGTAAGTTCCATTACTGGCTTTGGCATACAAACACTGATGCAAAATACTGAGGTGTGAATTAGCCTTAAAGCATAATATCTACCTCATAAACCATAAGACATTGCACATCATTCATTGTATTTATACTTTTACTGAAATAAAAATGGTTCTAATATTAACTTGTTTAATCTGCATTCATTATTTAATCCAGATCTTTAAGTTGACTTCAAATTTCCATTAGTTTGATATTACAGTTTTTTGTTGTTTTTTTTTTAATTAAACTGAAGTCATCATTCGCATCGGTAATGCAGTTGGCACTCCGCCCCTGGAGACCTGCACGGGTGGGTTAGAAGAATCCTCACTATATTAAAAAAGGAACCTGTCACCAGGTTGCCCCACGAGATACGGCATTGCGCTCCTGCATACTTCTCTGGCCTGACTAGTGCAGAGTAATACTTTACTGCAGAACGCATGCACCGGGGGCTCTTTGACCTTTTCCGGCCATGCGCACTGCAGTACTTTGCTCTGCCTAGGTCAGAGAAATACGCCTGCGCAGGAGCACGATGGCAGGGGAACACTGTGTGGATGACACAGGAAGAGTCACCCACACAAAGCAAGAATGAGAATGGCATCGAAAGAAAACAGGACCAAGTCAGCGACGACCATCGACACCCGAACATCCCGCAGACAAGTATAACGAAAGATGTTTTTCTTTTGTTGCAGCCCGAATCGGACGTACCGTATATACTCGAATATAAGCCGAGATTTTCAGCCCGTTTTTTTGGGCTGAAAGTCCCCCTCTCGGCTTATATTCGAGTCATATACACCGGGGGTCAGAGGGGCGGGGGTGTCAGGTCATACTTACCCGTCCTGACGCTGTGTCTTGAGCCCCCAGCTTCTCCCCGTGCTCTCTCTTCCTGCCTTCAGCGGTCACGTGGTGCCGCTCATTAAAACTCATGAATATGCGCATATCATGAGTTTTAATGAGCGCCACCAGGAGACCGCTGAAGGCAGGAAGAGAGAGCACGGGGAGAAGCTGGGGGCTCAAGACACAGCGTCAGGACGGGTAAGTATAGCGATACTCACCTGTCCTGCGTCCATGGCTGCTTGCTGCTGTCTGTGTCTGTCATCGGTCAGTGACTTCAGACAGCAGAGGGCGCGGTGACGTGGTTAGTGCGCGCCGCGCCCCCTGCAGTCTGAACGTCACTGACTGATGACGTAGCAGATAGTGGTGAGCAGCCATGGACGCAGGACAGGTGAGAATCTGACACCCAGCGACGGAGAGGTGAGTATGTCATTTTTTTTTATTTTTACATGCTGCAGCAGCGGCAGCACATGGGGAAATAATCTTAAGGAGCTTCTAATGGGGGCAGCACATGGGGGAACAATATGGAGCTTCTAATGGGGGCAGCACATGGGGGAACAATATGGAGCTTCTAATGGGGGCAGCACATGGGGGAACAATATGGAGCTTCTAATGGGGGCAGCACATGGGGGAACAATATGGAGCTTCTAATGGGGGCAGCACATGGGGGAACAATATGGAGCTTCTAATGGGGGCAGCATATGGGGGAACAATATGGAGCTTCTAATGGGGGCAGCATATGGGGGAACAATATGGAGCTTCTAATGGGGGCAGCATATGGGGGAACAATATGGAGCTTCTAATGGGGGCAGCATATGGGGGAACAATATGGAGCTTCTAATGGGGGCAGCATATGGGGGAACAATCTATGGAGCATTTCCCACCCTAGGCTTATACTCGAGTCAATAAGTTTTCCCAGTTTTTTGTGGCAAAATTAGGGGGGGTCAGCTTATACTCGAGTATATACAGTATATTAGTATGCTGTATGAGGGCTGAAAGGTGGTGGCCGTATCTCATATGGGACAAACCTGGGGTTAATCCCATCCTCAGACTGGAGAGATTGTGGAATTACAAACACTCCATTTGCAACTGCTGCTGAGATTTTAACAGCTTTGTTTTCAGCTCGTTGCCTAAGAAACCGACCACCGCTGAAGAGAGCCGCCCGGGATTAAGATGCGACCGCGCTGCCCAGCCTCGGAGCAGCACTCAGACTCAATAGAAAGAGCTTGCAAGAGCTGCGTGTGTTCCACAGTCTTGTCAGCGGCGGCCGATCTCCAAGGCAACGAGCTGCAAATAACCGAAAAGCGTTAACATCTAAAGAAAGGAGGAAGAAATTTAAGCAGCAAGTTGCAAAAAGACTCAATCCCTAACCAACAATATCAATCTAGTAAGACGGGGATAACTTAAGCAAAACCCACTTGTCATGCTCTCGTAGAAGTATACGGCCAGTGTTGGGCCTTGTGTTGTTTTTTTAACCCTTTAATAGGTTGTGTAGGGTCAAGCGAGAGTCTTCATATTTCTACAAGCAGGGAAAGCGGGTAACTATCCGTCTCAGTAGCTTCCTATCACGTGTGTGTCCCCCCCCCCCCTCAGCAAGATGTCGACTGCACACGCCACAGCGAAGTACGCGACTAAAGGGGGTTTTACACATAGCGATATTGCTATAACGTCACCGATTTTGTGACATTATAGCGATATCGCTATGTGAGATACTTACCTCCGACCGGCTCCCCCGCTGATTGCGCGAGAATGTCCAGCTCCATTTCTCGTCGTCGGCTTCCTGCTGTGACGACGAGCGGACGTCAGGATCGCTGTGTGTGAAAAGTGAGTATCGTCCGCTGTATCGCTGCTGCATCTGCCTGTGTGACAGCTCACTAGCGATCATTTAGCGATGCACCAGCGATCCTGACCGGGTCGGATCGCTGGTGCATCGCTAAATGTAAAAGGGCCTTTACAGGCTAAGTATTTTGGTGCAACTAACTTACGTTTTGTGCAAACAGCCCCCGCAACCCATCAGAATTTTTTGTTTGTGCAGTTGGAAACTAAGATCTTAAAAACCTAGAATGACTTTCTCCTATTTTGATTCCTTTTGGGCAAAACAAGAAAAAAAAAAAAAAAAAACCTCAGAACTAATAAATCCAGTGCACAGAAGTCTATAGGAGACGATTGCACCCGGTATCAAGCTGCAGCACAAGCAACAACTCGCTGCGACTTTGCAGTGGCTGAGGTCATGTGACATTCTAGGGCCAGGGTAAAATGAAGCACAAAGATCTGCGACCACTGCAGGCCCTCACCGCACTGCTCCTCCCAGGAGCCGCCATGTCTGCGCCTTTACAAACCGCAGGTTTACACCAGAACGGCCTAGTACAAAGCCATCCCCCCCTGCAGTCAGTACCGGGCCTTGCGGCCTCTCCTCCCTGCCGCCTGCACTAACAGCTAATGCGACCGTTTCCACACTCAGCCTCCTCAGGACACAATGCCCCGGGTGACAGAGAGCGGTGTAACCGAGAACCGAAGCGCCACTCACCTTTACCTCACAGCTCCGCTCCAACACGAGGTAATCAAGATGGCGATAAAGGATGATGGGCGGAACGTAACGACGCCTCGCACGCAGGGGGCGGAGCCACGCCAGAGCGCATGACGTCATCCCGCTGCGCGTCTCTTCAGGGACCTATTCTGTTTCCATGGCAACCAATGATGCAGCTCATGGCTAGGAGTCTCTCCCCTCTATGTCTGCGCCATGGACTCAGTATAGCGCGGGCTGGCACCACAACTCACAGCAGCACACGAGCTCTCCGTGTGTAAACACATAAACTCCTTTTGTCTCATTTTTATATACTGGACAACTCTGGAGAAGTGACAACAGGGAGAATAAAAAAAAAAGGTTAAAAAATGGGGCACGACATTTACCATACAGTAAAAAATGACCTGGTAACACGATTCTCCATGTCAGTACGATCATGGCGATCCCAAACATCAGAGAGTTTTATACTTTTGTGGTTAATAAAAATTCAGACATAAGTAAAAAAATAAAATTAAAAAAAGGTTTGCGTCACGAGTATTACAGACCTGATACTTGGTAGCATTCTGGGCTACGTACGACATTTTTGATCACTTTTTATTGCATTTTCCTGTCTTATGAGGAAAGGTTGCAGGATTTGGGATTGTTTAGTTTGCAAAAGAGAAGACTGAGAGGAGACTTAATAGCTGTCTACAAATATCTCAAGGGCTGTCACATTGTAGAAGGATCAACTTTATTCTCATTTGCACAAGGAAAGACTAGAAGCAATGAGATGAAACTGAATGGGAGGAGACACAGATTAGATATTAGAAAAAACTTTTTGACAGAGTGATCAATGAGTGGAACAGGCTGCCACGAGAAGTGGTGAGTTCTCCTTCAATGGAAGTCTTCAAACAGAGGCTGGACAGACATCTGACTGGGATGATTTAGCGAATCCTGCTTTGAGCAGGGGGTTGGACCAGATGACCCAGGAGGTCCCTTCCAACTCTACGATTCCATGATTCTATGATTTTCCGGGGAGGTGCAGCATCCGGAAAAAAAACACAATTCTGCAGTTCTGGGGTTTTTTTTTCTTTTAATTAACATTACTTACGGGTTATATCATTTTATATTTTGCATTGAAAAGTAAAATATATATAGAGAGAGAGAAATATTTTTATATAAAAGTGAAAAGTAAATATATATATTTTTATTTAGTTAAAAGTAAAAAGAGAAGTGTTAAAAAAAAAATATATATATATATATATATCTAGGCCTATAACATACATATTTATTTATAGGACTTGCAGCTGCAATTCTTTGATCGCTTGCACTGCATATTCAAAACGACATTCTCCCATGAAGCTCAGTCACAGGGGGCATTGGGGGGCTTCCGTAAACCTCTGGCTGCCATGGCAATTCATAGGCATCTCAAAACCAAATTATGAGCTATATAAGACACTTCCCCAACCCAGAGAATTTACATCACAAATTATGCCTGTAAGCCCCTTTATTACACTCCAGAATGAACATCGACCAAACCTCCTAAATAAATACGTTCCTGAGCTCCTTTTCCAGGTACCTCTGCAGGCAATGTCCCGAGACCAGTGGCAGTGTTGGAAGAGTGTCTGCAGTGGTGGCGGGGGTTATGCATTTAGCTGGGGTGTAACTATAATTGGTGCAGGGGTTACAAGCACACCCGGGTGCTGGGGACGACAGAACCACAAAAATCCCTTTGCCCCAAAAGAATGGACTATTACTATTAGAGACCTGTGATAGTTGGGGTCCATGTTGGGGATTTTGCACTGGGGCCCGCAGGCTCCAAGTTCTGCCTATAGGTATGGTGGCAGCATAGTGACTGTTGAAAGGGGAGGTTCGGCGCAGCAGTTGCAGGCACTGCATGTATTATACAGTCTACACACATTGCATGCAGAGTGCGTAAACATTGCATATACAGCATGCACACCTCCCATATACAGTGTGCAGACATCACATATACAGTGTGCACATATTATTATTATTGCGCCATTTATTCCATGGCGCTTTACATGTGAGGAGGGGTATACATAATACATACAAGTACAGTAATCTTAAACAATACAAGTCACAACTGGTCCAGGTTGAGAGAGGACCCTGCCCGCGAGGGCTCACAATCTACAAGGGATGGGTGAGGATACAGTAGGTGAGGGTAGAGCTGGTTGTGCACCGGTTTGGTGGATCGGTTACTGCAGGTTATAGGCTTGTCGGAAGAGGTAGGTCTTCAGGTTCTTTTTGAAGGTTTCCATGGTAGGCGAGAATCTGACATGTTGTGGTAGAGAGTTCCAGAGCAGAGGGGATGCGCGGGAGAAATCTTGTATGCGATTGTGGGAAGAGGAGATAAGAGGGGAGTACAGAAGATCTTGTGAGGATCGTAGTTTGCGTGCAGGTAAGTACCAGGAGATGAGGTCACAGATGTATGGAGGACTCAGGTTGTGGATGGCTTTGTATGTCATGGCCAGTGCAGGGATTGACAGAGGGGAGAGGCTGGGGTATAGCGGGGGGACAGGTGGATTAGTCGGGCAGCAGAGTTTAGAATAGATTGGAGGGGTGTGAGAGTGTTAGAGGGGAGGCCACAGAACAGGAGATTGCAGTAAAGCAGGAGATGATGAGGGCATGGACTAGGGTTTTTGCAGATTCTTGGTTGAGAAATGTACGGATCCGTGAAATATTTTTGAGTTGAAATCGTCAGGAAGTGGAAAGGGCTTGGATATGTGGTTTGAAAGAGAGATCAGTGTCAAGGATAACCCCAAGGCATATACAGTGTGCACACATCCAATATACAGTGTACACACATCCCATATACAGGGTGCACACATCTCATACACGCATCCCATATACAGTGTGCACGCATCCCATATACAGTGTACACGCATCTCATATACAGTGTACACGCATCCCATATACAGTGTACACACATCCCATATACTGTGTACACGCATCTCATATACAGTGTGCACGCATCCCATATACAGTGTGCACACATCCCATATACAGTGTACACACATCTCATATACAGTGTACACGCATCCCATATACAGTGTGCACGCATCCCATATACAGTGTACACACATCTCATATACAGTGTACACACATCCCATATACAGTGTGCACGCATCCCATATACAGTGTACACACATCTCATATACAGTGTGCACACATCCCATATACAGTGTACACGCATCCCATATACAGTGTGCACGCATCCCATATACAGTGTACACGCATGTCATATACAGTGTACACGCATCCCATATACAGTGTGCACGCATCTCATATACAGTGTACACGCATCTCATATACAGTGTACACGCATCCCATATACAGTGTACACGCATCTCATATACAGTGTGCACGCATCCCATATACAGTGTGCACGCATCCCATATACAGTGTGCACGCATCCCATATACAGTGTGCACGCATCCCATATACAGTGTGCACGCATCCCATATACAGTGTACACGCATCCCATATACAGTGTACACGCATCTCATATACAGTGTACACGCATCCCATATACAGTGTACACGCATCTCATATACAGTGTACACGCATCTCATATACAGTGTGCACGCATCCCATATACAGTGTGCACGCATCTCATATACAGTGTGCACGCATCCCATATACAGTGTACACGCATCCCATATACAGTGTACACGCATCCCATATACAGTGTGCACGCATCCCATATACAGTGTACACGCATCCCATATACAGTGTACACGCATCCCATATACAGTGTACACGCATCCCATATACAGTGTACACGCATCTCATATACAGTGTACACGCATCTCATATACAGTGTGCACGCATCCCATATACAGTGTGCACGCATCCCATATACAGTGTACACGCATCCCATATACAGTGTGCACGCATCCCATATACAGTGTGCACGCATCCCATATACAGTGTACACGCATCCCATATACAGTGTGCACGCATCCCATATACAGTGTACACGCATCCCATATACAGTGTACACGCATCCCATATACAGTGTACACGCATCCCATATACAGTGTGCACGCATCCCATATACAGTGTGCACGCATCCCATATACAGTGTGCACGCATCCCATATACAGTGTGCACGCATCCCATATACAGTGTACACGCATCCCATATACAGTGTGCACGCATCCCATATACAGTGTACACGCATCCCATATACAGTGTACACGCATCTCATATACAGTGTACACGCATCTCATATACAGTGTGCACGCATCCCATATACAGTGTGCACGCATCCCATATACAGTGTGCACGCATCCAATATACAGTGTACACACATCCCATATACAGGGTGCACACATCTCATACACGCATCCCATATACAGTGTGCACGCATCCCATATACAGTGTACACGCATCTCATATACAGTGTACACGCATCCCATATACAGTGTACACACATCCCATATACTGTGTACACGCATCTCATATACAGTGTGCACGCATCCCATATACAGTGTGCACACATCCCATATACAGTGTACACACATCTCATATACAGTGTACACGCATCCCATATACAGTGTGCACGCATCCCATATACAGTGTACACACATCTCATATACAGTGTACACACATCCCATATACAGTGTGCACGCATCCCATATACAGTGTACACACATCTCATATACAGTGTGCACACATCCCATATACAGTGTACACGCATCCCATATACAGTGTGCACGCATCCCATATACAGTGTACACGCATGTCATATACAGTGTACACGCATCCCATATACAGTGTGCACGCATCTCATATACAGTGTACACGCATCTCATATACAGTGTACACGCATCCCATATACAGTGTACACGCATCTCATATACAGTGTGCACGCATCCCATATACAGTGTGCACGCATCCCATATACAGTGTGCACGCATCCCATATACAGTGTGCACGCATCCCATATACAGTGTGCACGCATCCCATATACAGTGTACACGCATCCCATATACAGTGTACACGCATCTCATATACAGTGTACACGCATCCCATATACAGTGTACACGCATCTCATATACAGTGTACACGCATCTCATATACAGTGTGCACGCATCCCATATACAGTGTGCACGCATCTCATATACAGTGTGCACGCATCCCATATACAGTGTACACGCATCCCATATACAGTGTACACGCATCCCATATACAGTGTGCACGCATCCCATATACAGTGTACACGCATCCCATATACAGTGTACACGCATCCCATATACAGTGTGCACGCATCCCATATACAGTGTACACGCATCCCATATACAGTGTACACGCATCTCATATACAGTGTACACGCATCTCATATACAGTGTGCACGCATCCCATATACAGTGTGCACGCATCCCATATACAGTGTACACGCATCCCATATACAGTGTGCACGCATCCCATATACAGTGTGCACGCATCCCATATACAGTGTACACGCATCCCATATACAGTGTGCACGCATCCCATATACAGTGTACACGCATCCCATATACAGTGTACACGCATCCCATATACAGTGTACACGCATCCCATATACAGTGTACACGCATCCCATATACAGTGTGCACGCATCCCATATACAGTGTGCACGCATCCCATATACAGTGTGCACGCATCCCATATACAGTGTACACGCATCCCATATACAGTGTGCACGCATCCCATATACAGTGTACACGCATCCCATATACAGTGTACACGCATCTCATATACAGTGTACACGCATCTCATATACAGTGTGCACGCATCCCATATACAGTGTGCACGCATCCCATATACAGTGTACACGCATCCCATATACAGTGTGCACGCATCCCATATACAGTGTGCACGCATCCCATATACAGTGTACACGCATCCCATATACAGTGTGCACGCATCCCATATACAGTGTACACGCATCCCATATACAGTGTACACGCATCCCATATACAGTGTACACGCATCCCATATACAGTGTGCACGCATCCCATATACAGTGTGCACGCATCCCATATACAGTGTGCACGCATCCCATATACAGTGTACACGCATCTCATATACAGTGTGCACGCATCTCATATACAGTGTACACGCATCCCATATACAGTGTGCACGCATCTCATATACAGTGTACACGCATCCCATATACAGTGTGCACGCATCCCATATACAGTGTGCACGCATCCCATATACAGTGTGCACGCATCCCATATACAGTGTGCACGCATCCCATATACAGTGTGCACGCATCCCATATACAGTGTACACGCATCCCATATACAGTGTACACGCATCCCATATACAGTGTACACGCATCCCATATACAGTGTGCACGCATCCCATATACAGTGTACACGCATCCCATATACAGTGTACACGCATCCCATATACAGTGTGCACGCATCCCATATACAGTGTGCACGCATCCCATATACAGTGTGCACGCATCCCATATACAGTGTGCACGCATCCCATATACAGTGTGCACGCATCCCATATACAGTGTGCACGCATCCCATATACAGTGTGCACGCATCTCATATACAGTGTGCACGCATCCCATATACAGTGTGCACGCATCTCATATACAGTGTACACGCATCTCATATACAGTGTACACGCATCCCATATACAGTGTACACGCATCTCATATACAGTGTGCACGCATCCCATATACAGTGTGCACGCATCCCATATACAGTGTGCACGCATCCCATATACAGTGTGCACGCATCCCATATACAGTGTGCACGCATCCCATATACAGTGTACACGCATCCCATATACAGTGTACACGCATCTCATATACAGTGTACACGCATCCCATATACAGTGTACACGCATCTCATATACAGTGTACACGCATCTCATATACAGTGTGCACGCATCCCATATACAGTGTGCACGCATCTCATATACAGTGTGCACGCATCCCATATACAGTGTACACGCATCCCATATACAGTGTACACGCATCCCATATACAGTGTGCACGCATCCCATATACAGTGTACACGCATCCCATATACAGTGTACACGCATCCCATATACAGTGTGCACGCATCCCATATACAGTGTACACGCATCCCATATACAGTGTACACGCATCTCATATACAGTGTACACGCATCTCATATACAGTGTGCACGCATCCCATATACAGTGTGCACGCATCCCATATACAGTGTGCACGCATCCCATATACAGTGTGCACGCATCCCATATACAGTGTGCACGCATCCCATATACAGTGTACACGCATCCCATATACAGTGTGCACGCATCCCATATACAGTGTACACGCATCCCATATACAGTGTACACGCATCCCATATACAGTGTACACGCATCCCATATACAGTGTACACGCATCCCATATACAGTGTGCACGCATCCCATATACAGTGTGCACGCATCCCATATACAGTGTGCACGCATCCCATATACAGTGTGCACGCATCCCATATACAGTGTGCACGCATCCCATATACAGTGTACACGCATCCCATATACAGTGTACACGCATCTCATATACAGTGTACACGCATCTCATATACAGTGTGCACGCATCCCATATACAGTGTGCACGCATCCCATATACAGTGTACACGCATCCCATATACAGTGTGCACGCATCCCATATACAGTGTACACGCATCCCATATACAGTGTACACGCATCCCATATACAGTGTGCACGCATCCCATATACAGTGTGCACGCATCCCATATACAGTGTGCACGCATCCCATATACAGTGTACACGCATCTCATATACAGTGTGCACGCATCTCATATACAGTGTACACGCATCCCATATACAGTGTGCACGCATCTCATATACAGTGTACACGCATCCCATATACAGTGTGCACGCATCCCATATACAGTGTGCACGCATCCCATATACAGTGTGCACGCATCCCATATACAGTGTACACGCATCCCATATACAGTGTACACGCATCCCATATACAGTGTACACGCATCCCATATACAGTGTACACGCATCCCATATACAGTGTGCACGCATCCCATATACAGTGTGCACGCATCCCATATACAGTGTGCACGCATCCCATATACAGTGTGCACGCATCCCATATACAGTGTGCACGCATCCCATATACAGTGTGCACGCATCTCATATACAGTGTGCACGCATCTCATATACAGTGTGCACGCATCCCATATACAGTGTGCACGCATCTCATATACAGTGTACACGCATCCCATATACAGTGTGCACGCATCCCATATACAGTGTGCACGCATCCCATATACAGTGTGCACGCATCCCATATACAGTGTACACGCATCCCATATACAGTGTACACGCATCTCATATACAGTGTACACGCATCTCATATACAGTGTGCACGCATCCCATATACAGTGTGCACGCATCCCATATACAGTGTACACGCATCCCATATACAGTGTGCACGCATCCCATATACAGTGTGCACGCATCCCATATACAGTGTACACGCATCCCATATACAGTGTGCACGCATCCCATATACAGTGTGCACGCATCCCATATACAGTGTGCACGCATCCCATATACAGTGTACACGCATCCCATATACAGTGTACACGCATCCCATATACAGTGTGCACGCATCCCATATACAGTGTGCACGCATCCCATATACAGTGTGCACGCATCCCATATACAGTGTACACGCATCTCATATACAGTGTGCACGCATCTCATATACAGTGTACACGCATCCCATATACAGTGTGCACGCATCTCATATACAGTGTACACGCATCCCATATACAGTGTGCACGCATCCCATATACAGTGTACACGCATCCCATATACAGTGTGCACGCATCCCATATACAGTGTGCACGCATCCCATATACAGTGTACACGCATCCCATATACAGTGTGCACGCATCCCATATACAGTGTGCACGCATCCCATATACAGTGTACACGCATCCCATATACAGTGTGCACGCATCCCATATACAGTGTACACGCATCCCATATACAGTGTACACGCATCCCATATACAGTGTACACGCATCCCATATACAGTGTACACGCATCCCATATACAGTGTGCACGCATCCCATATACAGTGTGCACGCATCCCATATACAGTGTACACGCATCCCATATACAGTGTGCACACATCTCATATACAGTGAACACACATCCCATATACAGTGTACACGCATCTCATATACAGTGTGCACACATCTCATATACAGTGTACACGCATCCCATATACAGTGTGCACACATCTCATATACAGTGTGCACACATCCCATATACAGTGTGCACGCATCCCATATACAGTGTACACACATCCCATATACAGTGTACACACATCCCATATACAGTGTGCACACATCCCATATACAGTGTGTATGTAGAGCAGCTCCTCCCGCACAGCTCCGGTCACTGCTGAGCCGCCTCCATCCGGTGCACATCACTTCCCCCTGGACGCTTCTCCCGCTCCCCGCTGTCATGTTGCCTTCTTATAACAGCCGCTGTTCGGTGCTGTGTGCCAGTGTCCTCCTCCTGGCTGTAAGCACCGCGCTGGTATCTGCTGGTGAAGGACTTGGCAGAGGTAACGTCACTGGTGGACTATGTGCTGCGGGTCCGGGGGCTGTGTGGTGCCCTGTGGGGGTCCGGGGGCTGTGTGGTGCCCTGTGGGGGTCCGGGGGCTGTGTGGTGCGCTGCACATGATCTGTTGGTAGTGTGTTGCCCTAGGGCGTGATTTGGTAGCTCTACGGTGACCACTCCAGTGTCTGGTGGCACTATGGTGCCCTGCGCAGGGTCTGGTCATTGTGTGGTGCCCTGTGCATGGTCTGGTGGTAGTGTGGTGCCCTGCGTGGGGTCTGGTGGTACTATGGTGCGTTGTGCGGGGCCTGGTGGTACTATGGTGCGTTGTGCATGGTTTGGTAGATCTATAGTGCACTGTTCATAGTCTGGTGGTAGTGTGGTGCCCTGTGCGGGGTCTGGTGGTAGTGTGGTGCCCTGTGCGGGGTCTGGTGGTAGTGTGGTGCCCTGTGCGGGGTCTGGTGGTAGTGTGGTGCCCTGTGCGGGGTCTGGTGGTAGTGTGGTGCCCTGTGCGGGGTCTGGTGGTAGTGTGGTGCCCTGTGCGGGGTCTGGTGGTACTATGGTGCGTTGTGCATGGTTTGGTAGATCTATAGTGCACTGTTCATAGTCTGGTGGTAGTGTGGTGCCCTGTGCGGGGTCTGGTCATTGTGTGGTGCCCTGCGTGGGGTCTGGTGGTAGTGTGGTGCCCTGTGCGGGGTCTGGTGGTACTATGGTGCGTTGTGCATGGTTTGGTAGATCTATGGTGCCCTGTGCGGGGTCTGGTGGTAGTGTGGTGCCCTGTGCGGGGTCTGGTGGTACTATGGTGCGTTGTGCATGGTTTGGTAGATCTATAGTGCGCTGTTCATAGTCTGGTGGTAGTGTGGTGCCCTGCGTGGGGTCTGGTGGTAGTGTGGTGCCCTGTGCGGGGTCTGGTGGTACTATGGTGCGTTGTGCATGGTTTGGTAGATCTATGGTGCCCTGTGCGGGGTCTGGTGGTAGTGTGGTGCCCTGTGCGGGGTCAGGTGGTACTATGGTGCGTTGTGCATGGTTTGGTAGATCTATAGTGCACTGTTCATAGTCTGGTGGTAGTGTGGTGCCCTGTGCGTGTTCTGGTGGTAGTGTGGTGCTCTGTGCGGGGTCTGGTCATTGTGTGGTGCCCTGTGCATGGTCTGGTGGTAGTGTGGTGCCCTGCGCGGGGCCTGGTGGTACTATGGTGCGTTGTGCATGGTTTGGTAGATCTATGGTGCCCTGTGCGGGGTCTGGTGGTAGTGTGGTGCCCTGTGCGGGGTCTGGTGGTACTATGGTGCGTTGTGCATGGTTTGGTAGATCTATAGTGCGCTGTTCATAGTCTGGTGGTAGTGTGGTGCCCTGTGCGGGGTCTGGTGGTACTATGGTGCGTTGTGCATGGTTTGGTAGATCTATAGTGCGCTGTTCATAGTCTGGTGGTAGTGTGGTGCCCTGCGTGGTGTCTGGTGGTAGTGTGGTGCCCTGTGCGGGGCCTGGTGGTACTATGGTGCGTTGTGCATGGTTTGGAAGATCTATAGTGCGCTGTTCATAGTCTGGTGGTAGTGTGGTGCCCTGCGTGGTTTGGTAGCTCTATGGTGACCTCTGCAGTGTCTGATGACACTATGGTGGCATACCTGACCTGTTGTGCAGTGAGTGGCCAATGTGACCACACACATTGGAGACCCTTTTGACTGACGTGAGCCTGGATATTATTGGGTGTGGGCCACTGGAGGGATAGCCAGTTGTCCTGGGTGCTGACTGTCATCGACTATGGCTGCCCAGAGTCAGGCATCCTTCGTGTCACTCGCTGGAGCTGGGAACAGCACTGTATCCTTTTCGGCGCTGCAGCAGACCATGTATCCTAGTTTGGCATCCTGCCATCCAGGATACAAGGCTTGATAACACCTGAGGAGAAGGTTTCTGCCACTGTGTGAACAGGTGTTCTGTGAGGGCAGCGGGGATTGTTCTGTGAGGTCGGTGGTGATTGTTTGCAGCTTACAATAGGCGCTATGGTGGCATTTCTGGGGCTGAATGGATTTTGGGATTTATAAGGCCAAGTTCTCACTGTGCAGGTTTGGTGTACGTAGTTTTGATGCCGCAGAATTTCTGTTTCAATTAGCTAATTTACGTTATCTGCATTTTTTTAATTTTTTTTTTTAAGCTGCTGTTTTGTTTTGTTTTTCTGGGGAACACCAGAGGGTAGGAGTAGAGAAATCCGCAAATAAATACAAGGGGTCAGGGTGGGCTGCGTCTATGCCCGTCCATCAGGTTAATCAATACTGGCAGCATTTCTTATGCCAGAAATGTTATTCCGTTCCATATAACTTTTATTTTCTGATCAATAAAGTTGTAGGATGGAATATTTTGCACGATACGAGCTGTTCATTTTATCCTGTTGGTTCCATACACCTTTCTGATCTTTTATCCTGTTTTATAGGAAGGCCACTGGCCGGGTTCCGTAGGTGCACAATCGTGGCACTAGTTCCCCCACCAGCTGCAAGGACTATTGTCACCCAGCAATCGTGTTGTGGGGAGGGGGAAGCAATGGGCACTGGAAAGGACCCTCTTCTCACTTGTAACCTCTTAAATACTGCTGTATTGATTGACAATAACTTCTATTTTACAAGATTAACTGTTATGATCGGACCTAGTTCTGATCGCTGCAGTTAAACTCGAGTGCCGGCTGTATAATACAGCGGGCACCAGTGCTATACGGAGCTGGTGAACCTCATATACATGTCCAGTGTATGTCTCCTATGGAAATCTGCTCCTCAGTGTGTACCAGCACTGAGAACAGGTTCACCAAGAGCTGACGCCAGCGCTGATTGACAGTGCTGTGACCCTTAGCAATACATAGGAATAAGCCATATGTACCAGGTATCTTTTTAGCATTTTATTTCATGCTTTTCCTAATATTTATTTTTGCATTTTATTTTATTTTTTTTTTAGGTTTTGGAGATCATATCCATTGGAGAACTCTGGAAGATGGGAAGCAGGAGGCCGCCAGCAGGTAATGGCCATATTGATTTGTAGGAGAAATGCCTTTATATTATTATTAATCAAAGTTCACACACTGCATATTTGATTCAGGTTTTTCTGCAACTTATCTACAGCGAAATCCGTTTCTCTTCCATGCAGATGTTGCTGCACATTTGTTAGGCCATATTCCCACATGCAAGCAAAAAAGGAAGCACACTGTAGCGCCATAACATGCAAATATGAAAACTGAAAAATAAATTGCATTGCTGCATTAGAAATATGAAAAATTGAGAAAGTTTATGCATAAAATGGCCAAGTTATGTGTACCTGGAAGCCACGTTAAGGCATTTCTCGTTTTCCAGGTCCCTGTCTATGCCAATCCTCACTAAGACCGAAGTCTCCATCTGAATGGGCCTCTTCCCCTCCACAAGACATCAGTCTAAAGAGAAGATTTTTCATAGGTTCCCATTCAAATGGAGACTTCAGTCTTAGTGAGGATTGGCATAGACAGGGACCTGGAAAACGAGAAATGCCTTAACGTGGCTTCCAGGTACACACAACTTGGCCATTTTATGCGCTAAACTTTCTCAATTTTTCATATTTCTAATGCAGTAATGCAATTTATTTTTTCATTTTCATATTTGCATGTTATGGCGCTACAGTGTGCTTCCTTTTTTGCTTGAATGTATATGAGTTGGTGACTCTAGGTTAAGCACCTGTTCACACAATGTTTATGCTTGGATGTGACGGTCAGTTTTTGAATTTTGTATTCCCACATGCTGCGTTTTTTCTGCACCAAAATGCACAATCGAAATCTGTTCTGATTATTGTATTTTTGCTGCCTCCCCATAACATGCTTTTTTTTTGCTGCAGATTTGACTCTGCATTTCAATTAATGTATTTTTTTCTGCATTTAAAAACGCACTTGAGTTTTACACACGTTTTTCATGCTCCCCATGGAGGACCACAGGAAAAAGGCCGCCTAAAAAAAAAAAAGTGTCCACTCTCATAGGTCAGATTCTGACAACTGTGCTTTGCAATCCGCGATGCATGAACCAACCGCCGGTCCGCTGACTGACAGCTTCATAGACATATATGAGGCTATTGAATACAGGTCAGGAGACCCATGGCGCCAATCCATGCATCGTGGTCCGATCAGGGATGCATGAACCCGGCGTCGGCTTGAGGTTTCATAAACTCGCTTTCATTTTGCTTGAACTGTTAAATGCAGCAGAATTTTAAAAATGCAAACACAGCAGGGAAAAAAAATTAAATAATTAACACTGGGATTGAAAAATCTGCACCGCAGGTCAATTTACGTACAGAAAATATCTGCTGTGTGTTGATGAAGTCTATATGGCTGGTATGGTATTACGCAGTATATTGAAAATCCGCACTTTATTCTGAGTTGCACCATTTTATATGACCCACACCAGCTGATCTTTTCTTCATTTTTTTGCAGTGGGTTACCTATCATGCTTGTGATCCATAAAACCTGGTGTGGGGCGTGCAAAGGTAACCAACCTCAACTTGGACAATGACAGATGTGGTCGAGCAAAGGAACGTCTCACCTTTACCTATCATTGTATTTCTCGTGCAGCGCTGAAACCAAAGTTTGCCGAGTCCAAGGAGATCTCCGAACTTTCTCATAACTTCGTCATGGTGAACGTGGAGGTGAGCGCGGCAAGGGTATTAAGTGGAAGTCCAAGTATTGAAATGCTCATATGTTAGGTGATATCTGATCCGGGAACCTGTCATCAGATCGACAGGGGCAGTTTTCGCTCTTATTTAATACCTGCTCCTCCCCTGAATATGCCATTATATTATTTATTTTTTATTAATCTGCTGTTTGATATAAAGACCTTTTTTCTAATTAGAGCTAATTTTTATGGTCTTTAACAAGAGGGCATGTCTTAAGTTTACCGTGTGTGTATGTGTATATATATATATATATATATATATATATATATATATATATATATATATATATATATTGCATTACTACCCTGTGAGCCATGCCCCCTTCTAAAGACAATAATAAGCAGCATTAAATAGAAAGGCCATATTTGTGGAACCATATGGTGGATTTAGAAAAGTAAAAATATGGCATACTCAGATGAGCAGCAGGAATAAAAAAAGAGCAAAAGCTGCCCACTGTTCTGATGAGATTTCATCTTTAAAATGATTCTCCACTATAAGGCTCCCTTCACACATTCTTGTTTCCAATACATGCGGCGTCAGTCTTCACACGCACTGGAGACACGTACATGTGCACAGCCATTATAGTCTATGAGGCTGCTCAAATGTCTGTGTTTTCACACGGACCGTGTGACCTACACGTAGCTATGTCTGTTTTCTTCCAGCAGCGCGGATGACATAGTGTGACATACATTTGCGGTCCGTTTTGGCATGTACTGGAATAAAATGCAGAATAAAAATTAAAGATTTTTAGGTGTTAAAGATAGATATGAGATATATAATTAGTGCCTTGCATGTGTAGTTTACTTTATTTGTATTAATGTAATAAAACCATTTTTTTTTGTAACCAGCAAGGTAAAGCAGACAGATGAGTGCTGATATTATCAGACTGGGAAGGTCCCCGGTTATTGGGCACTTCCCAGCCTAAAAATACCAGCTCGCAGCCACCCCAGAAGTGGAGCATCACATGAGATACTCCAATTCTGGTGCTTTGCCTTCGCTCTTCCCTATGCCCTGGAGCCGTGGCAGTCGGGTTAAAGGGAATCTGTCACCGGAAATTTGCGGGCTATGTAAATGCCCTGTGTCTGGTCTGATGGGCGGTGTTTCTTCTTCTTTTCTCCACCCCATCCATGGCCGACGGGTCTCGCAGAGGGCAGCATGACCTGGCAGTGGAAAGCGAGGCTCTGTATGCTTTGTACGGAGGATTCAGTGGACTTCGATTGATTCTCTTGGACTACATTGGACCTGCAAGGGATTTTTATTTTATTTTTTAATAAAGTGGTGAACAAGGAGTGGTTATTTAAATAAAATATTTTCGAGTGTGTTTTTCTTTTGATTACTGGGTTAGTAATGGGTGTGTCTCCACTATGAAACCCAGGGCTTGATGTCAGCTGTGTTTTGGACAATTCACAGCTGACATCAACCCCAAGTCCCATTACCTCAATTGCCAATGCACCAGGGCAGTCGGGAAGCGCCAGACTTGTAGCATCTCATGTGATGTGTGACTTCTGGGGCAGCTGTGGGGTGCTATTTTTAGGATGGGAAGGACCCAATAACCAGGGACCTTTCCAGCCTGATAATATAAGCCCACAGCTGTCTGCTTTACCTTTGCTGGTTCCAAAAAATGGGAACCCCACGTCATTTTTTTCATTCATTTCATAGGTTAATAGAAGTACAGTAAGCTCCACAAGCAGCGCACTAATTAGACATCTCGCAGATATCTATCTATTCTGGTACGTCTCACACGGACGGCCAACAGAAAACCACATTGATGGTAAAAACGTACCGTCTGATTTGTATGTTTGTTGCTTTAAAGGGACACGTGAACGGGACCTATCACTAATTCAGAGTTCCAAGCACGGACTCGTCGTGCCTCTCCCAACCTGAGTGTGACAACTTCATATATTTCTATGAGGTTGTAATGGTCTGGTCAGGGTCAGGACATCGGTGGCCAGTATGTGCGTTGCAGTCCGAAATCGACAGACGCCTGAGTGAGCCTTTAGAAAATGCTTGTTTGTAAATAGAAGTAGCTATTAGCTACTTAGCTGATGCCAGATGTATCCCCAGCTGGAACCCCAGCGATCAGCTGTAATGTATGCTCAATTTCCTGGCAGCGCCTCCACTGGAGAAACAAAGCATTGCACAGCTCCTATTCAAATTAACGTGTTGTCCTTCAGGGAAAAGGATGATCTTTTGTCGTTCCTTTCCAATTACATTTCTCCCCCGGCTGCAAATTGCTATTAAAAAAATATAAAAAACAGACAAACCATGCTATACTATACTGGCCTTCCCCATGCCCACCGGCAAGTGTCCGCTGCTATCCCCGGTGTCTGGCAGTGTCAGTGAGCTCATCTGCTGTAGTACCCATGCAGAATGATCAACATAATTCGACCATTTTTCTAGGATGAAGAACAGACAGTCGTGTGACCCTAGCCTAATGGACAGTTATTACTCTTCTATGCGACTTTTTTTTCTCAGCTGATTTATGACCCTAGACCTACCAGAGAGCTGAACACTTAATGATCATAAGACAGCTACAAATTCCCATCAGAACAGAGCTCACAGACTGATTCTTAGTTAACTCATTCTGCAGTCAGCAGTAGACAATGCAACACTTAGACTATAGAGAGCAAAACTTTTAATCAAAAAATATTTTTTCCCCAAAATACATGCATTTAAATAAAAAAAAAATATATAAGCTCTGAAGTTGTCCATGTTAATCTACTAAACACATTATACTCATTTTTATTGTTTTCGCATAGGACGAGGAGGAACCAAAGGACGATGCCTTCAGCCCTGATGGTGCATACATCCCCAGAATTCTCTTCCTTGGTGAGCGTTCTGTAAGACTGATATTTCGGCGTCTTAGTCGGGTTTACAGTTTTGTCCATTTTTGATTACTTTTGACTCCATCTCGTTATTTTATCCTGTAAGTGACCCAAAGCGACCCCGCTAACATGCGAAGCCATATTATCTGTTAGATATTCCCCAGGGCTACAGATTTTCCATTTCTTATGTTTGCAGATCCCAGTGGACACATCCGTCCTGAGATCATAAACGCCAAAGGAAACCCCAGCTACAAGTATTTCTACAACACGGCAGAACAAGGTATGTGAAGACCCCAATGATTTCTTCTGCAAAGTCTTAACTTTGGGGTAAGCTGGTATTTATTAACGGGAATCTGTTCACACTTGCGCCTCCTTTATGTGATGGCACCGAAAACAATGTCAGTGACATTGAGGCAATGATACGTCGTGTGCACGGTTCTCTAGGCAAGAGTGGCCTCTAGAAGAGATTTGTATGCACACGTACTCCAACTTAGTTTTTTGGTTATTATTCAAGACTCATCTTGGCAAGCGTCTTCTCACACTTTGAGAAAGCGTCTGCTCGCGCTCCGACGGGGGCGTCTGCCCGCCCTCCGACGGGGGCGTCTGCCCGCCCTCCGACGGGGGCGTCTGCTCGCAATCCGACAAATTTTATGCTATGGGGCCATGTCCAATTTTTTTATTTTTGTGATCCTTGGACAGTGTCTGAAAACTGAGAATTTTTGTTTTCCTTCCTGGCCTCCTCGTCTGAGCGAATCAGATCAAACTCTGGTCAAACTTGATCAGTGTCATTTGCATAATTGAGCTCAATTTCTAGGATAAAAAAAAATTGCTCATCTACACCTAGCCTTAAAGTGTTTTTTAGCACTTCCCTTTTATGCCTCCTAAGGGTGCTGCCGATGTGTCTTTCGCATGGCGAGCAGGTATTGTGCATCTAGCCTGTTAATTAGAATAGGACACGTGCAGGATACCTGCCCGTACCCGTAACGCCTAATATGGAAATCAAAAGTTCTGGATAATGGATAACCCCTTTTAAAAAGAATGGTCATGACGCCAGTACATCTTTTATACTTTATATGGCTGTGAATATTTAATAATTCTCAAGCTTTTTTTTTTCTTTCTCTCCATCCAGTCGTCGAAGGTATGAAGGAAGCTCAGGAAAAACTCACTGGAAATTTTGTCAAGAAACAGATTGAAGATGAGTTATAACCGCTAGATTTCCCATCCCAAACTGTTCCTCCCTGAGTCAGTGCGCCCCCCCCCCCAGAGGTTATGGCGATATCGTTCCCACACTCTTGGGTCTGGAGTACGCACCCTCTGTTCACTCCTTTCTGTGCACTTCACTAAAAGAGATTTTTCTTCGCTTTTTTTTTTTTTTCCGATAACCATACAAATCACCTTATATTCTTCCTACGAGCTCAGAATTTGCAGTGCATCCACGGGATCGGTCATATATGTTATCTGAGAACTCGGGAGGGGTTTCTCCTGCATCCATATACTAATAACTACATTGCCAGATATTTATTGCTTATATTCTTTAACCAGGTCCGTTCCTGGTTAAATGGCACTCGGCCTATTTTTTGGCCTTTTGTTTTCTGAAGGTTTTGCAACAAGTCGGTTTCCTTTAATTAAAATATAGGGGGTATAAATTTTATTTTTTTAGAAATTTTTTTTTTTTTAGGCGGTTGTAGTTGTTGAGCGCTGCATATTTCGTGCCAAGAACTGACTTGGATCCTGTCCTGTGATGGTAGGACAGGACGATCTATTCCTTGGCTCTGAGTATATACCGTACTTCTCCTGCAAAGAGATGTAGTATAACGGTGAGCGGCGCACTAGGATTATATATTGGGGCACATATAAGAGTATGGACATTATATAGCATTCAGCCTTCCTGGCCCTACTCCTTGTTTCTTATTCCTGACTTTTTTAGCCCGCGTGCACATTGTGCAGCTTTGGTCCAGATTTTGAAAGCCAGTATTGTCTTGCTGTTTTGAGAACAAAGCCATAATACTTGGACAAATCCTTATTTTCAAGACTGTAAGTCCATAAAAAAGGGGCTACCTAAGTGATCGCCACGGGTCTGACTGCTAGGACCCCCAGAGATGCAGACAAGTGTAGAACCAGATCCCCGTCTTTTAAAAGGACCAAAGATTTTAAATGATGGCTGTTCGGGTGCATTTCGGTGATCTGCAGGGGTCTCCGCACCTGGACCACCACCAATCAAATCTTCAGACATGTCGCTGTGACCCTTCCAACCTCCCATAGACAATGAATAGAGCGGGGGCGTCCATCATGTGCAACTTAGCACCATTCGAGACTGATTTTGCGGAGCCCCTTACTCAGGATCTCTGGCAGGGTGGATTGATTTAAATCACGCCGATTTAAATCATGATTTAAATCACGATTTAAATCAAAAGATTTTTTTCTATTTAAATCGGATCGATTTAAATCATGATTTTAATCATGATTTAAATCACTGATTTAAATCAAAAGGTTTTTTTTTAATATAAATCACGATTAAAATGAGAAGTGAGAGCAGTGTGCATGTGCGCCCATAGTTACACGGACGAAACTAGGGGCAACGATCTAACGCCAGGGTGAGGGGGGGACCCCAAAGTAAGTAAAAATCTTTTTTGTTTTACTATATGGCAATAGGTAGGTGTTTAAAAGCAGCATGTCTTAATTGTATAAACTATTAATAGCCTCCACATTTTGTTCATACTGCCCCTTTAATTCCACACTTCTAGCTTGGTTTCAGTTTTGGTTTAGTTTCTTTTTCCCTGCATTCAGTTGACATGCCCAAACTTGTTGGATAGTCAGCAGTACTTGGCTCAGGCTGTAGTAACATCAGCAGTGCTTGGCTCAGGCTGTAGTAACAATCAAACTTCATAAGTGATCTGTGTGAGCCATGGCAGCAGGTCGTAAGAGAGACCCTATTTGGGTTCATTTTGTTGAGATGCCAGCAGCAGATCTTGGAAAGAAAGGTGCAAGAGCAAAGTGCAAATACTGTCAAAAGGATATCCAAGGACTTGTTTGCCGTTTGAAATCACATTATGAAAACTGCAACCAGAAGGGAAATGAAGATGTTGATAGTGATACAACTAATGTCAATGAACCCCCACAGCTTCTTATGCACCAGGAGCCTAGTACTAGTGGTAAGTCTGGCAATTAATTTACAACCTATTTTTTTAACAGACATTTTACTGGGATGGTTAAAGTCTATGAAAAGAAAAATTTCTAGCACTGGTAGTTCTGGAGTATAGAATTTAAATTTATGTTAAGGCAATATTTCACAGAAAATTAACGCTAAAGGACATGTGCACCTTTATTTTTTTAAGGTGCACATGTCCTCCCCCCGCAGCGCTCTTACCTCCGATCCCCGCAGCGCTGAGATCCGTGGCTTCGTTTTGACCGTCCGCCTCCCTTCCTCCGGTTGCGGCCTACTCGCAGTGATCCAGCGGCGTGACGTCAGCGGGCCGCACGCTCCATTGAAATGAATGGAGGCGCACTCGCGGACGGGCAGAACGAAGCCACGGATCCCCGCAGCGCTGACATCGGAGGTAAGAGAGCTGCGGGGGGAGGACATGTGCACACTGTGACTGGCTGCACCTTAAAAAATAAAGGTGCACATGTCCTTTAAGTAAAAATAAAGTGTGTATACGCTTATTTTTTTTTTATTGTAGGCTGCAATTCACTTTTGAAGTCTGCCAAATTGACCATTTTAAAAAAAAAACATTTTTAAAACTTTTGTGACATAATTTTTTTCAGTTGCTGAGGCTCTGATATTAGTTACCAGTATTACAGCAACCTCACCGGAAAACTTGAGTAGCATAACTTTTGAGACAGCCCTTATAGGACGAGGACCATTACATTGTTCAAAAAGTTTGTTTCAATATTTTCGTTATATTTCTTCAAATACGCAATCGATTTATATTTTTAATTTCTGTGCTTTCAGGGTCAAATATGGCTTGTGCTGCACGTGACAATCAATATCTGGGTACAACTTCAACAAAGCAGCCCAAAAAAAAACTTTGCGTGCAAAGTGTAGAAAAATTCATCTTAAAGACTACGACGAGCCAGAAAGAACATTTTGATGAATTAATTGCTAAATTCATATTTGCAACCAATTCTTCTTTCCGACTAGTTGAGCACCCATTGTTTGTACAAATGATCGAAGGAATTAGACCAGGCTACAAACCACCAAGTAGATTTGATATCTCAGGAAAACATCTTCAGGCTGTATACGACATAGAAAGAGCGGCTTGTACAAAATATTTGAAAGACAAGGTTGTTAACATGAGCTTGGATGGTTGGAGCAACATCCACAACGACCCCATAATTTGCACTTGTGTCACAACAGAAGATGGTGAAACTTACCTTACAGACACAATCGACACATCTGGAAATTCACATACTGCTGAATATTTACTTGAAATTGCTAAGAACTCAATTCACCAATGCCAAGAACAGTTTGGATGTAAAGTAAGGAGCTTAGTTACTGATAACGCAAGCAATGTGGCAAAAATGCGAGCGGAACTGGCACAGGATGACACAAATGTCATTACATACGGTTGTTCTGCCCATTTGTTGCATCTTTTGGCAAAAGACCTGCATATTTTGGGTGTCAAGGAACATGTTGTAGAAATTGTTAAATATTTCCGCAATAATCATTTTGCACATGCAACCTACAAGGAAATGGGAGGACTGAAGTTGGTTCTACCACAAGATGTTAGATGGAATACCTTGGCTGACTGCTTGGAACTGTTTATTAACAACTGGTCAAAATTACTGTCCATTTGCGAAACACATCGGGATAAAATTGATGCTAATATACGAAGCAAAGTATTAAATCTTGGTGTGAAGAGAAATGCCGAGGACCTTTTGGAAAGGTTAAAGCCAATATCGATTGCGTTGGATAAAATGCAGAAAGATACTGCAACCATAGCTGATGCCACAGAAGTTTGGAAAGATTTAGAAGGTTCTCTAGATCTCTTGAACCTCTCAAACAATGTAAAGGTTGCAATACAGCACCGCAAGGACCAAGCATTAAAAGAAGAACACTATTTAGCCAATATCTTGCATCCCATCTACAGAGGGAAAAAATTATCTGAGGCGGAAATCAACTCTGCAATGGAGTGGCTCGCCAATACTAACCATGACATTGTGGCAACTGTGCTGAAATTGAAGTGTGAATCTGCACCATTTCAAAAATACATGTTTGCAGATAACGTCGTTAATGAACTAAAACCACTGGACTGGTGGAAGTCGCAATCACTTGTTCTTCCAGCAAAGATAATAAATCTAGCTACTCAGCTACTGACTGCATCGGCTTCATCCGCAGGAGGAGTAGAGAGATTGTTTTCTTCATTTGGTTTTGTGCACACAACAGTCTGAAACCGCTTAGGAACTGCTAAAGCAGGACAACTGGTTTTCCTATTAAAAGTCCTAAATAAACAGTAGGCTTAAAGGACTGATGTATTCACTGAAGATGTTTGCTTACTTCAAACGTTAGAGATAGGCTATTGTTAAAAAGTACTTACTCTCTGTAGTTCAATTCTGAGTGTTTAATAGTGCAAATAAAAATTATTAGGTTTCATAATCAACTGTTTTAATATTTTTATTTGTGTAAAACAATTAGATTTGCAAAAAGACAAAGTTTTGCTTGTGTACAACTTGATTAAAAAATCTGATTTAAATCAAATGATTTAAATCAAAAAAATCTGATTTAAATCAAAAAAATCTGATTTTTTTGATTTTTTTAAAAAAATCAAGATTTTTATCCACCCTGATCTCTGGGCGTCCTGGCAATCGGACCTCCAGCGATTAGTAAGTCATCCCCCTATCCTATCGACAGGCATTCTTACTATAATGGCCATTACCCTTTTAATAATTAGGAAGTTTAAAAAAGCAAATCCCGACCAAAAGTACCTGTATAACTTTACTACCTGCGCTTCCGGAGGCCGGATCTAAAATCTTGGGTGGGCTTGTGAAAGACCTCTGCTTTTTCACAGTGACATGTCAGACATTTTGATCAGTGGTGGTCCTGTTTCTGAGACCCACTGACATTAAGGAGCAAAAGTGAGTAGTTGAGCGTTGTGCCCCTGTGGCTTGTTAGCTGATAGTTTTGTTTCCCTTCATCTAAAAAATGTCCGGGAGCCTTAACTCGATAAAAGTGCGGGTATGTTTAATTAGACAATAAAAGAAAATGAAGACTTGCAGTACTCTTCCTTCTCCTTTAGGTGGCACTGTGAGCATTGCAAAAAAAAAAAATTCAAAAGTAAAATGCAACTTCCAAAGTTGCAATTAACACATAATTTGGGAGTAACTTTGAAAACTTTTTTTTTTTTACTGTCCTTGTACACCTTATGACGTAGATGCAGTTTTTTTTCTCACAAATTACAAGCTAAATTTAAAGAAGTGCATTGTGGGAAGTCGCTTAACAGGCACAAACTGGGTGTTTATAATGATAGAAGATAAGCAGCGGTGTTATACATGGTTAAAAAAAAAATGTCTGCTCGCTCCCTGCTCTACAGGGTTGGGTGTGATCTTGCATCTGGACTTCCTTGAACTGCATGGGACTTATCTGTAATTCCACACATGACCAGCGGAAACTGTGGCGCTGTTTTCAGATGCAGATATAAAATATATACTGTATATAATATGATTTTTTTTTTTTTTTTGTTCTGTCTCTAATCCTGTACAACCCCCTTTTAAAGAGCGGACCAATTTCAGGAATTACACTGAGAAAAGTTTTAATGATTTTTTTAATAAATCTAGACTAATTTTCATATATAGACCTATAATATCCAGTATTGGCGCCATGCCACGATGTGTAAATGCACAAAGTATTGTAACATTTCTATTAATCTTGATGGTGTACCAACGGGTAATATATTTTTACATTTATAAAATTCTCTATATTATTCTGGTAATATTAAAAATAATAATTAAAGATGCCAAGGATTCCTATATACTGTAAATCGCAGCATTGATCCCAGCTTTTATAATGTGGGTACTCCACTTTTGGAATATTTTCTGTGCGTGACCGGTAGACGTGGTGGCAACCATTTTTTTTTCTTTTCTTTTTTTTTTTTCTTCTTTCTGGGTTTGAAAAGAGATCTGCTTCCTCTTCTGATATGTTAGTTTTAGTAAAAACTTGTATATCCGGACATGTCCCTGCAAAGGCTGGCACTGTCGGCTCTCATTTAGATAGTGTCAGGCTGGGTAGTGACACCCCCCAAATTGTATCACCCAATTATCATTTTAGATACACATTTCCAGGAGGAATAACTGAGGAATGGAACAACAGATAGTTCTAAGAATTTTTTTTCTTTCACTGGGGATGGAAATATCTGCTAAAGTGGACCTGACTGGCGATGTGAAGGATGCTCCTCGGCTTTGTCGGCGCATAAGCTGCGGTAGCAAATTTTAGATTTTTTTTTTTTTTTTTTTAAATTTTCTCCCCCATCCCCGATGAGCCTATGCAGGTCATTATGTATTTGCCATGGTCTTCAACAGGTAGTTGTATTTCCAAATGAAAGAGAGATCTATTTGGCTGAAGACTCCTGGCCTCCAATGTTAATCCTTGTCCTTTTTACTTAGATTTTTAACCTTCTGAAATCATTGTGAAATAGCGTAAATTTTGCATTCAAGCCTGTTTTTGAGGGTCCGCCGGCCTACATCCGTATCAGTGCAGTGGCATCCCTGTTGATCCGCTGATTGAAGGGGCAGTTGCGATCTGGTGAGCGCCGTGCCTTTTGCAGTGGCAGTTCCTGGTACTGCAGCCCGGACCTGCTATGCTGTAAATGGTATCTGCAGGCAGGATGTTACCGAGCAGGAGGCAAAGATCAGATTGATATAACAGATGAGAGAATTGATTCTTAGGTCCAGCTCCCAGGGTAGTAGTACATGGCTGCTGGATGGGAGTCCTGCAAACCACCTCCTATTTGACCGGCATGCCTAAACCCACTTGTTATTAGCCTGCCTGGCGTGACGACATCGCGGTGGTGTGATGCACCAGGATGGCTAATAAAAAATGGTGCAGGGCATTTCTGTAGATAGGAGGCAGATCCCCCAGCTTCTGGTCCTGCAGATTTATTCGCTCTCCTCTAAAAGATCTATTTTTCGGCCCAGTGGACGGTCTTAATAAGTGATGGACAGTCTTCCCAGTATGATTTGTGCACGCAGAGCTAGCTGTCAATCAGTAGGACCGCCCACTGGACTCCTGCATGCAAAAAAATAGGGATTTTAACAGGTTATACTGAACGTTTTCCAAAAAACTGACATCAATCTGCTCAGCTTCTCCTCTATACCCTCCTGTCCACGGATCGGACTGCAGGTATGAATTGAAAGGTGGGAGTCACATTCACAGCCATGTATGGAGCTGTGCCAATGGTCTGGTAATGAGTAACCTATCGTAAAAATAAGTAATCAGTGCTAAGGGACTAGGCACACTACGTTTTTCGGGTTTAGGGATTTGGTAAAAACTGCCCAGAATATTTGCGTGACCATACACATCTGACCGATCGCTTTGTCTACTGACCCTCAAACATGCGTGATGAGGAGATGATCAGAGACCTGGACTTTTGGGAGATTTTTCACTGTTTTATGAAACGATACCACTATCTAATACACCTTATTGTTCAGTTCCTCCCAATATTGGTAGAACTGAAGGGATGAGTTGTCATTTATTTTTTATTTTTTTTGCTCTAGTTCTCCTATGGATTTTGATGGTGGCCATAATAATTCTCACCGCCTTTCTGGTCCTGAAGCTGGGCATTGACCTCTAATTTTTTTTTTTTGTGTTTGTTTTACCCTGTGTGATTCATGCATGTTAGTTGAGATATGTTATTATTTTTATTTTGCCTTATTTTCCCGTTCTCATTAATGAACTTCATATGAGATTTGTAATGTTTTGATTCTTAAATAAAAATAAAGTTTTGAATAAATAAAAATGTCAAAAAAAATATTAAAAACTTCAGGAACAGCGACTAATCCAAATTTTACATGGTCCACGAGAATAACCAGACCTCCAACTATATAACGTAGAAACATGTCGACATCCAAAAGTGATGCATGTTTAATTCTTCAACATAGTAAAAAAAAAAAATTCTGCAGTATTTCAAACCACATAGCGAGTGGTGTTTCCTCGGAGCGTAACAAAACCCTGTGGGGGGTCAAAGCATTGTAGATGTTCGACTGTGTTGGAACCTTGTTATTGGATATCGTCGCATTCATACGTTAAATAGAAAGAATTTTAGTTACAAAATGTTCAGAATTGAGTTTCAATTCTGAATATTTTTCTATCTACTGGCTAACACGGTACAAAGATATACTGTACATCTTTCCTGTAGTTAACAGAATGGAAAGTTTTTGAAATGTTTATTTGTCATTTATTGTGTTTGATATGTCATGGTGTCATTCTGCTACTTTAGGCACAATTTGCACCACCATTCCAGATAGTAAAAGGGTAAAGTGAATGTAATCAATGTGACCTACCGCTCGTAGAATTTTGCTTTATATGTGTCCGTGATGGTGTGCTGCCCTACAGTATATGGACAAAATAATTTGTGCCCCCTCCACTTTACAGCCCCAGGAGCTTGTAAGACCTTCGATTCTTCAGTCGTAAACCTTTTAATATGGAGTTGGTCCCTTTACAGATGTAATATCTCCTGCTCCTCTGGGAACAATGTCTACAAGAGGTTGGAGGTGTCTGCTGGAATTTTTGCCTCTTCATCCATAGTAGAATTTGTGAGGTCAGACCCTGATGTTGGGGAGAGGCCGGGATCACAATCTCTGTTCTAGCTCTGGATGCTATTGAGGTCTGGGCTCTGTGCTTCCAGTCATCATCTTCCAAGTGAAACACCTCCAACCATGTCTATATGTACTGTGCACACTCATGGGGAACAGAGGAGGGCCTTTCCTGAACTGTTCCCACAAAGATGGACGCTACAATTGTCCAAAATCTCTTGTGCTGAAGCATTAAGATTTCCCCTAACTGGATCTAAGGCTTCGGGAGGGAACGTTCTCCTGGCATTCACCAAACCAACTCCTCCATCTAAAGCCAGGTAGAGAAGTGTGATCCGTCACTGCACAGAACACGTTTCCTCCAGAAGTGGCGGCTTTACACCACTCCATCCGACGCTCAGCGTTGTGCTTGGTGATGTAAGGCTGCATGCAGCTGCTCAGCCATAAATCTCCCGGTGGGGTGCAGTGTTTGTGCTGAAGTTATACCGGGGAGGTCTGCACTCTGCAGTTGTGGAGTCAGCAGAGTGTTGGTGACTTTTCTGCCCTCTGCTCCTCAGCACTTGGTGGCCCTGCTCTGTAATATTATGGGGTCTTGGCTGAGTTGCTGCAATTCCTTCTACTTCTGAATAATATGACTCACAGGTAATGGGGGAAGATTTAGGAGGGAAGCAATATCATGAAGGGACTTGTTACGCCGGTGACTCCTATTACAGGACCGCGTTGGAATCGGTGAGCTCTGCACCACCGGCCGCTCTGTCACATGCTAGTAAGGGTAGATGGCATGGCGTGGGGGTCAGATGTTATACACCGGGGAACGTGTGGCTAAATGTTATACACCTGGGGCAAGGGGCAGAAGGGTATATACCGTGGGGTCGAGGTTATACACTTGGCGCAGTGGTGAGGTCGGATGATATACCCTGGGGAGGGGATGAGGAACTGTTTGCCTTACACCGGGATAATGGGGACTGCGTGATAAACCTGAATTCAATGATTAAGACAATGTCCAAATACTTTTTCCCATATTATACACGACAGACATAATATCCCTTACAAGCAAAGCTTCTAGGGAAGAATTCCTCCGTAACACGACATGCAATGAAGATTGCCACAATATTTTTTTATGTTGGTGCCATAAAAAAAAGCGCAAAATTTGGAGGCATATAGAGTAATACGGATGATTAGCCCTGTTTCACACATCCGTTTTTTTGTGTCCGCCAAACGGATCCGTTTGGATCCGTTTTTTTGACGGATCCGTGGTAGCTGCTAATGCAAGTCTATGGGGGAAAAAAACGGATCCACCAAAAACATGGCGGATCTGTCTTTTAACGGATTTGGACGGATTTAAAAAAAACGGAAGTGTGATCCAGGCCTAATGTGCATGAAGCCAACGGAAAGGATCCATAGCGGAATGAAATAATTTAGAAATGTAATGGAGTTCAGAAACTCTGGATCTCTTGCCCACCCTGAAATCTGTGCGTGTCGTGCCCCATATAGGCATTGACATTTACTGCGCAGAGTAGTTGCAGAAAGTAGAAGATCGACAATCGTATTCTCCATCCGCGGTAATTGGCACGTGTGGGCAGCATAGCGTTCATTCATTTCCTCGCTCGTCCATCGGCTCGGTTGCTCTCTTTTCTCCGATCTCGCTGGAAAATCTACGTGAAAAGAAAAAGAAATAAATCAGTTGCCTGGAAACCTGCACTTAATCCGAGCGGCTTGTGTACAAAAGGTCACAGGTAAGAGGCTTTTCCTGGAAAATCTATTTATACTCTTGTTTATCAGTCGGAGCCGGCGAGCTGCAGCGTCACCTTCTGGGGTGAGAATGCGGGAACACCTGTGTGCGGATGAGGCTTATGTGAAAAATGCCCCCAAAATATAAAGATTTACTATGCAACATATATAGTGTAAAAACAGCGGCCAAAGGCGCCAGGTCATTCACAATTGTGATTTGTGTGCAATTAGCGTGATAATTTCATCTACTGTTCGGCCGTATCACTAGGATATAGAACTTTGCACAAAAATGCAACCCAGATCCATTCAAGAGAAGGTAAAATACCTGACGGCGGATACTTGCTGCCGTGCTTTCGGGCAGCGTGTTTCACACTGGCTGTATGATTTCAGCCAGGTATGTCTGACGCTTGTGCATTTTTGGGGAACGAGCTGCACGAATGCCAAGTCGAAAAGGCCGGTCCTCGTCCTTATCTTCCAGCCTGCTCCACTTGAGTGACGGGTCTCTCTCCTGTATGTATAGGGAGAGAGCTGTCAGTCATTGGTGGGGAGATGCCGCCGAGGACCGGCCTTTTTAACTAACCATCTATGCGACTCAGTCCTCGGCAGCTTGTAAGGTATGCTTTTCTCCTATTTTCTGCTATATAAGTAGCGCCAGTGCTTCATTCACTCTTGAGTCCGTCATTCAGGATATATTTCAGGGGGATTTTCCTTTTTTTTTTTTTTCTTTTTTTTTTTATAAAAAATGGTTTTATTAAGTCATAACGATTTTTCTTCAAACAGTGCTGCTCCTGCCAGGGGGATGTGTATAGTAAAGCAAATTGGCCCCATTCAATTAAATAACTGTGAGCTGCCATACACCCTAATGAGAAAGCCAATAGTACATTGATTTTACGCGGCTAGATTACAGAAAATGTGCCCTTTATCCTCATAGGCACAACATCTGGACTTCTCAGAGGCCCGGTGCCTCAGGGATCGTCAAAGGGTTTATGGACTTTGGTGCTCTTTGGGTATATTCGCCATATAAATCCCTATTTCTCCAATACTATACTCACAAAAAGTATTGGGCTGCATGTCTTAATGATTGAATTCAGTTTCCACATTCAGTCCCATTGCTCCTGGTTTATAATTACCAGGACCCTTGCCCCCTGTGTATAACATCCAGCCCCATCGTCTCTGGTGTATAACATCCGGCCCCGTCACCTCAGACCTCCTGTGATATTCACATCAGCACAAACACTGCGCCCCCGCCAGGAGATTCATGGCCGAGCAGCAGCTATAGCCTTATGTCACCAAGCACAATGCCGAGTGTCGGATGTAGTGGTGTAAAGCCTCCATTACTGCACTCTGGAAGAAGCGTGTTCTGTGCAGTGATGGATCACACTTTCTGGCGTGTGATGGACGGCAAATGGTAAGAAAAAGTTACCTGCCTGACTGCATTGTACCAGCTATCGTATATATAAAAAAACAAATAAATCTGAGGTACCAGATAATTTATGATTAACTGGACTAAAATGTAAACCTTGATTTCATCCTTTACAATACATAGAATTTTAAAGAATTAAATAAAGAAAAATCTATTTTTTATTTTTATTTTTTTCAAAAAGAATTAAAGCTTCTAATACATCTGATATTTTTCTAAACGCAACAGTATGGATTGATCCAGTGAGTAGTCGAACCGAGGAAGCACAGATGTTTACCAGTGGCGCGTGGGATACGACTTGATGCATTATGGCAATTGTAACCTTTGGTGGAAGACGGGTAAGTAATGGGAATTATTTTTAGGGGTCAGTCATCTTTGTGGGAACAGTTTGAGGAAGGCTCTTTTCTGTTCCCCATGACTGTGCCCAGTACACAAGATCCATACAGACAGAGGTTCAGAGCCCGGACCTCAGCCCCATCCAATAACTTTGAGACTAACTAGACCGGAGATTGTGAGCCTGACCTCCCCCAACAGCAGGGTCTGACCTCATGAATGTTCTGCTGAATGAAAAGGCAAAAATTACTCCAGATCCCTCTAAAATCTTTTAGAAAGTCTTCCCCGAAGAGTGGAAGATGTTATATCTGCAAAAGGGACCGACTCCTTATAAATGTCTATGGATGGACAATGGGTGGTGTGAAAACCTCCTGTAGGTTTAATGTGAAGGGGGCACATCACTTAGACCACATGGAAATATCTCCAATTCTGAGAAATTCTAGAATGATGTACATGTGTGTGACAGCTGAAGGTCTGACCCCATGTACAGTGACCGTTCCGAAAAATAATCTGGTGGGAGAACAAATCATTATTGTATTCGTGTTGGTTGGCGGCGCAGAGTCCCTGGCATGGCTGTCCAGTATTATTCCTTCCTTTTAATAATAATAATAATAATAAATTTTATTTTTATAGCGCCGACATATTCCGCAGCACTTTACATTTCAGAGGGGATTTGTACAGACAATAGACATTACAGCATAACAATAATCACATACAGTAGATTATAACAAATACCAAGAGGAGTGAGGGCCCTGCTCGCAAGCTTACAGTCTATGAGGAAAGAGGTAGACACGAAAGGTGGGTGGTAACAGTTGCCCTGATTGTATGGACCAGCCATAATGTTAAGTGTGTAACAGTACAGACACAGAGGGCTAATGGATGCATAAAGCATGTGGGAACATGATGCTGGGAACCTGGTTATGGTAAAATTTTTGGCTCTGCCACACAGGGATAGGTTAGGTTAATGTGTTGAGGCGATAGGCCAGTCTGAATAAATGCGTTTTCAGGACACGCTTAAAATTGTGGGGACTGGGGACTAATCGTATTGACCTGGGAAGTGCATTCCAAAGAATTGGCGCGGCACGTGTAAAGTCTTGGAGACGGGAGTGGGAGGTTCTGACTATTGAGGATACTAACCTCAGGTCATCAGCAGAACGGAGGGCGCGGGTAGGGTGGTATACTGAAACAAGGGAGGAGATGTAGGGTGGTGCTGAGCCATGGAGGGCTTTGTGGGTGAGGGTAATAAGTTTATACTGAATTCTGGAGTGGATGGGTAGCCAGTGTAATGACTGTCACAAGGTAGAGGCATCGGTGTAACGATTGGTGAGGAATATGATCCTGGCTGCAGCATTCAAGACAGATTGGAGAGGGGAGAGTTTTGTAAGAGGGAGACCGATTAGAAGAGAGTTACAATAGTCGAGACGAGAATGAATAAGAGAAACAGTAAGAGTTTTTGCAGAGTCAAAAGTAAGAAAAGGTCGAATTCTAGAAATGTTTTTGAGGTGCAGATGACAAGAGCGAGCCAGTGATCGAATGAGGGGGGCAAAGGAAAGCTCGGAATCAAGTATGACCCCAAGACAGCGGGCATGTTGCTGGGGAGTAATAGTGGAACCACAGACGGAAATGGCAATGTCAGGTGTAGGTACATTAGTAGCGGGAGGAAACACAAGGAGTTCAGTCTTTGACAGGTTCAGTTTCAGATATAGTGAGGACATGATATTAGACACAGCGTTTAGACAATCGCCAGTGTTTTCTAGAAAGGCTGGCGTGATGTCAGGAGAAGAAGCGTATAATTGGGTGTCATCAGCATAGAGATGGTACTGGAAACCAAATCTACTGATTGTTTGACCAATAGGGGCAGTGTACAAGGAGAAGAGGAGGGGGCCTAGAACCGATCCTTGAGGAACCCCAACAGTAAGAGGAAGGTGAGAGGAGGAGGAACCGGCAAAAGAAACAGTAAAGGAGCGGTCGGAGAGATAGGAGGAGAACCAGGAGAGAACGGTGTCCTTGAGGCCAATGGAACGGAGCATAGTGAGGAGGAGCTGATGATCCACAGTGTCGAATGCTGCAGAGAGATCCAAGAGAATTAGCATGGAGTAATGACCATTTGATTTAGCTGTTAGCAGATCATTAGAGACTTTAGTGAGGGCAGTTTCAGTGGAGTGTAAAGAGCGGAAACCGGATTGGAGAGGGTCGAGAACAGAGTTTTCTGAGAGATAGCGGATAAGACGGGAGTGGACCAGGCGTTCCAGGAGTTTAGAGATGAAGGGAAGATTAGAGACAGGTCTATAGTTAGCGGCACAATTTTGGTCGAGGGATGGTTTTTTAAGTAGTGGATGTATGATGGCATGCTTAAATGAGGAGGGAAAAATACCAGAAGAGAGAGAGAGGTTAAATATTTTAGTTAGGTGAGGGGTGACAGCAGGGGAAAGGGACTGGAGGAGATGTGACGGAAATGGGTCACTGGTGCAAGTAGTTGGGCGAGAAGATGCAAGGAGCCTGCTTACTTCTTCTTCTGTGACTGGTTCAAAATCAGAGAGTGAGTTAGATGCAGTGGGGGAGGGAGGACAGTGCATGGTATGAGGGGATTTGGAGATAATTTCCTGTCGGATCTGGTCAATTTTTTCTTTGAAGTAATTGGCCAGATCGTCAGCTCGGAGCTCAGTGGTTGGGGCCTGTACTCTTGGATTGAGTAGAGAATGAAAAGTGTCAAAGAGACGTTTCGGGTTATTAGACAGTGAGATGATGAGGGTGTTGAAATAGGTTTGTTTGGAGACGTGAAGGGCAGTGTTGTATGTTCTAAGCATAAACTTAAAATGGATGAAATCTTCGTGTAGATTGGATTTTCTCCAGACGTTCGGCGCACCTGGAGCACCGCTGCAGGAAACGTGTTTGCACCGTGTGCCAGGGTTGTCGCCGTCTGCGTTGTGGTGTTCTATTTATAGGGGGTGCAAATTCATCCAGGGCAGTTTGAAGTGTTTCATTGTAATGCTTCAATGCAGAATCAGGACATGAGAGGGAGGAGATAGGGGCCAATGAAGACTGCAAGTTCTTCAGAAGTTTCTGGGTGTTAATGGCCTGTGTGTTTCTATAAGTCTGGACAGTGGGGGTGACCTGAGCAGCCTGGCAGTTCTTTATAGAGAATGAAAGAAGATTGTGGTCAGAGAGCGGGAGAGGGGAGTTTGCAAAATCATCCACTGCACAAAGCCGAGAGAAGACCAAGTCGAGGGAGTTTCCGTCTTCATGCGTTGGAGAATTAGTAAGCTGCGAAAGGCCAA